>NC_051154.1:198366943-198412708 GCF_013339745.2 Dermacentor silvarum | reverse complement strand
GGCATTTACTCTAAAAGCATTTTCCATCTGCCCATTTGGACAATTGGTTTATTACAAGCTGCACTTGTCGTTCGCAGATGTCAATATTGCATGACTTGAAGGCTATTTGCACATCGTCGACATAAACGGAATAAAACATTGTGCGTGGAATGACTGTCTGCAGGCAGTTCATTTTTACAATAAATAGCGTGCAACTTAGCACGCCCCCTTGCGGTACACCGGTCTCTTGGGTGAAGGGCCTAGACAGAGCATCCCACCCTTACGCGGAATGTGCGTTTAGAGAGATAACTTTCGATTGTGTTTAACATGCTGCCAGGGACACCCATCGCCGAAAGATCTCGGAGGATTCTATAGCGCCGTGTCGTATCGTAAGCCTTTTCTAGGTCGAGAAATACTGAAAGGCAGAACTGCTTATGTATAAAGGCATCTCTAATATAAGACTCAATACGAACAAGGTGGTCTGTTGTGGGCATACCTTCCCTGAAACCACATTGGCAGGGGTCTAGGATTGTGCCGCTTTCAGGCAGAGGTGGCAGAGGTGATGGTGGCAGAGGTGATTGGCAGAGGTGGTGACGTTAAGATTACGTCATGACCTCAGTTTTGACGCGGATGATTGAAATGTAGGAGCGGCAGCAGGACGTTCGGTGGCAGTTTTCTACGCGACAAAGTCGTATGTTGGTGCTCAGAAAACAATGATAGACTTCTAGACAGATAAGGTATAGATTTAACACAACTTGACATTTTCCCTTTAGTATCCCTTTAATGAAATAACCAATAACTTCGTATCAACACCCCCCCCCCCCCAAAAAAAAAAAAAAAGAAAATCGAAATTCTGGATAAACCCCTGGTGAGGCCTAACCTATATATATATATTTTTCCAGTGCGCCTGAGTGAGTTTTTTTTTTTTTTTTTTTTTCCGAGAAATGGCCGCGTCTCTGTCGCATTTGGGGGCCACGTACGATAGGCAACCCTCTCATTGTGCGGTCGCGCTCCGCTTGGGAATACGCAGAATTGCACAATATCGCAGCGCGGTGACCTCATGGAGGACACGCTTTGCGCAGGTCGCAAGCAGTGATAGCAAGGCCCGGCTAACAAACAGAGATTGAGAGCAAGGAGTGAAAGGGACGCTGGAGAAACGGGGGCGTTTAACAACGGCGAGAAAAGCTATGTGTGGCCTGTATCAACCTGGAAACTAACCTGTTACAGGCGCGCCTACCGTGTAAGCAGCACACGGGGAAAGCACCCCGGCCTGCACACAGAGGCAGACGATCAATGTGGGTGAATCATAATACTGTCACTGTAAAATGAGCGAAAGGCGCACAGGAACTTGAATGTCACATACATTTGTAGTTTCCAGCGCAACAACAAGTACCCTCATACGTCCTCTGCTTACATGTTCATTCCTAGTGAGATTGCGATAGGTGTTTATCAGCGTTCCTACAAAGCCAAGCGCGCGCGCACACATAGGCCCCGTTTAATGCAAGCATAGCTTAAGTCACGAAATAAGAAAGATAAGAGTGCCGACTGATAAGGTGGTCTAGCTATAATGTTGTTCCGATTTCAGCATTCGCGCCCACATAGCAACAGCCGCGCAGAGCGCGGTGCTTGCATATACCCTCGCGCGCAACGGTGACCATACAGAATATATAGGATCAATAGCACAGCAATGAGCCTATCGCGTCTTGCTGTAAATAACGAGCGAAAGCGCTTTGATTACTCGCGTTTCAGGCGACCTCCGCTAGTTTCTATAGATGTGGATGCCCGACTGGATGCGTTGCTTCTCGCGTGCTCGTTGGCGGCGCGCACTATACTGTATATACATACAAATCAAATTACCCTGTCGGGGAGTAGTAAAAGGCGGCTGCAGAATGGTGGCGTAAATGTGACGAAAACACAGACTTAGAAAAACACTACGCGAAATTAAAATTAACGTCTGGCATTTTAGGTGCAAAAACCGCGATATATATAATTATAAGATACGCCGTATATTCTTTTAGAGTCCGCATTGTTTGATCACAGGTGGTTCTTTAGCGTGCACCTAAAGAGGCATACGAGCGTTTTCACATTTTGCCCCCATCGATATGCGGCCACCGTGGCCGGAATTGAACCCGCGACCTCGACCTCAGCAGCGCAACGCCATAGCCGAGAACAGTATCATCTAAGAGCAACAAAATGCCCTCAGATTCGGTGCATGGTTTGTTGGTACGAAAGAGGATATAACAATATAACCCCCAAAGTTAGCACGAAGTACGCATGTTGAAGCGAACTATCGCCGAACTATCGCCGTCTGCTTGTAATGGCAAAAAAAAAAAAAAAAAAAAAAAAAAAAAAACTTACAGGGCGACACAAACAGATGAGTGAAAAAATGTTCCAGAAGCCAGGGGAATTCATATTCAAACGTATAGCTTCACTGGCTTTACTCAAAAAAAAAAAAAAAAACAATAACAAAGCATAGACGTTTCGCCACCTATGCGGGTATTTTTTTTTTTTTTTTTGAGTAAAGCCAGTGAAGCTATACGTTTGAATACAAACAGATGAACAGAAATTCATAATTACCGCCCACTTACCACCCAAATACGTGCAAGCATCGTATGCGGCTTACTATCGTGTTTTAATGCGATATTAATTATCTGGACACTCCAGAATTTCAGTCGTCGTCTTCGCCGTGATATTCCGTATAAAGTCCAAGTGCGATAGCAACGCGGCCGCGCGCAGTATGCTGTAGGTGCGAGCGAAAGCTTGTCAGGGTGAGCCGAAAAAGATGGTAGCTTGATGGGGAGGCGTCTTCTCGCTCTCGGGAGGAAGGCGGGGAGGGTGCGCCACGTCTTCTCACGCGCGCAAGGGGGGACGCGAGCAGTTGTGCGAGCGCTATAGATGGGCGGGGAGGGGGCAGGTGAGTGCGCATCTCCTCTCTTCCTTCTACTCGGTAGGCTGGAACGCCTGCCGACCTGAGATAGCTGATGACTCGTGTGCGCTGTGTTCTCGCGCATATCGCGTTGAAGCAAGAGGCAGCACGAAGGGGAATTCGCTTGCTGCTGCTGCCGCTCATTACACGTCAGCGTTTTGACAGCGAGTGTCCGCGGTGACCAAGTCAGATGTGTTCGTATTTGTCTGTGCGCGCTGACAACGTGCTTTTTAATTTAGTTAGTAAGCGAATGTTTACAGCAGTTTATGCAGCTGATAAAACGACTAACCTTACTTCGTATAGGTGTCTAATAATTTGCTAAATCGTTATCAATGCTTCGCAAGCTTTCGGGCGAAACTGTGATTTTTTTTTTAGTAAGTGTGGCTTCATCTTGGATCGGTGCAACCAAAATGCTTTTGCCCTTTCTGTTCACGCTGACAGCGACGCAGAGAACGCATGGCGGCGTATCGCGAACATACATACGCTGCAAAATGTTCTTGGAGTGGTGGCTGCGTTTGTTCTAGAGCTGGGTCTGGATCGCGTTGTCCTGATACTTTATCACAGTTGCTTATACTCCACCTCTGACGCTTCGTCGCTGATGTGGCTGTCAAACTCGTCGTTATTTCTTTTCAGCTCCTCGTTATTATTAATGAGCCGCTCGTAAACTGAATAAAGCTGGCGCGCTGTCGCCGCGTAGTTTTGTAGAATCGCACTGGCCTCCTAAATAAGCTTGTTGTTATGCGCCCGTCGCAGAATAACAAAAGGAGGAACCGACCGGCAGCGTATTATATATTTAGAAAATTCAAAAAGTAAAACCACAAATTCACAGTTATAACATTATTGTCACGGAGCGGCATATTTTCGAATGGTTTGGACGCTGATTAACGACACGCCGAATTACGGGCGTCAAAAGCGTCGTGGCCGCTCGGGCTGCCATCTCGATTCCAGACGCGACACGCCGATTACGGACCCCGAAGTGTGCGTGTACGGCCACGTGGTAGTGCCGGGCTCGACCTTGGCCCTTGACATTGGGAGAGAGGATAATCTGCGGTTCTTCGTCCATAGTGAAAGGGCGCGGCCAAGATTGTTGGGAGCTAAGAGCCCTGAATTCGGAGAACGCTACATAGCGGCAGTTTCCCTACCTAGGGAAATAGGGAAAGGAGAGGCTATTTAAGCGCATGTTTTGGGCCCTGCTGATTAGTCTAGTAGCTGAACCTATACGCTGCTGAGAAGCCGTTGGGGGGCTAGTGCCGTCCAGTATCGCCTGGGCCGCCTGGCCACGTCGGAACTCCGCGGAACTTGTTGACGTACGAGACGTCAAACCAGCGTCTGCAACGAAGCTCACGGTAGTTCGCCTCAAGTTAGCTCAACCTGCTTGAGAGAAGACGTCAAATCTAGACTCCCGGGAAACCCATGCTCAGCAATTCGCATCCACCTCGACAAGATCGGCCGCCAGCATTCTTCGGGAAAGCTTTGTGCGTCGACTTCATGGTTTATGGACTTGCTGCTGCTGCCCGGCCACGCGTATGACATCGTTTGTTTCTTTTTGTTTTCATTGGAACTTTGCTTTAGTGAAATGCTGTTAAGTGTATTCTTGTGTATTTGATCCTCGCACTGTTTCATTTTTATATCTACTGCTAATTGCACGTATTTATTTGTCTTCATCATTGTGTGATATTAAGTTCAAGTGTGTTAGTCTGCCTTGTGTTTTCTTTTTATTTTATTTTATTAATTTGTGTATATTTATCAGCCGATAAATATCTTGTTTTTTTTGTTTACTCCCGACTCTGACTCTTTTCACTGTGCTCGCTTGCGTACGGAACGACCAACCAGCTTGTCTACCCCGTCGATCGACTTCGCGCCGACGACAAATCGGGGACAGCTGTGACAATTATTAATATTATTATTCGAAATTTAACTTACACATGTTTACGTCTATCCTTTACTGCATTTATTTTATTAAGTTCATATTACTATTCCTATCCAGGCAAGGCCGACTACCTTAGTATAGATTACTTTATTTCTTTTATTATCGGTTTATCTCTCATCTTCAACTATTCATTTATTTCCTTTTTTATTACTTCGTTATTTATTAACTAATTTATTTTAATTTTCAATAATATACCACCAGGTTCGTGGCCTATCCCCCACAGTGAGTTTGTGCCATTAATTGAGGCTTCATCATCATCAGCAGCAGCATGGACCCGTAGCGCGCGGTGCGTGGGAGCGAACGAGAAGGCTACACTATTCAACGCTAATTCCATAGATATTCGGAAATTTATGCTTCGTATTAATTCGAAATAATCCACCCATTTCTTGGCCAATCCCCCATCGTGGGTAGGAGCCACAGACGTGATAGGCAACAACAAGGCAGGCCGCCGTTCCGACCGAGCAGCCTCGGCAGCCGCGACGCACTTCCGCCTCTGGGTGATTATGGAACATTTCCCAAGCAGAACGGTCGAACACACTGCCAGGAACTGCCAGGAAGACCAACTTGGACAGAGACCCGACCATGAGACGACGTTGCGTGGCCACGAAGGACGGACGACAAACCTGCGACGGTTTCGCCATGGGTGAGGAAAAGGAGGTCGAGGCGCATCCTTCCAAGACGAAGATAAAGACGACCTCCGCTGTCCAGGACGTCGTTCTTGGAGAGAACCGCAAGCGGAAATGCGTGGCAACAGGCGACTCGTCCACCTCAGATGTCGGCAGCAAAGAACCACCCAAGCCCAAGATGGCGAACCTCCAAACCCAGGAGTCCAGGTCAGTTAGATCGATGGATCATTACAAGATGGTCGAGACACTGCAGACGCTTGCCGCCACGGCTCCGAAGTTCAAAGCAAACGGCTTCGGAACCCCCATCGGTCGGGTACGCGACGACACGCTAGCGCGACGTACACGCGGGCGGTTTTCGAAGTGAAAGATGCGCCCTACGAAACGAATGCTACGGCACTTGTGACGGCGACGTCAGAAATGACGTCTCGAGAGCGTCACCAAGGACACTCGCGGAACCAGGAACCCGCATGGAACGGCCCCAACATCGTTCGACCACACTGAAGACTCGCGCGAGATCAGGCTCAGCTAACAACCAGCCTTTGCAGCCGCGACGCTCTCCCACCTCTTCGCGATTACGGAACATTCCTAGAAGAGCACCGGCGATTCTACGACGCCGCGCAGAAGTACCACGAAGTCGTCATCACGGCATCGGCAGCAGCTGTGGCGGCGAACCACTACGCGAGACACCAGAGGCACTCGTCGCCACGGCTTCGAAGTGCAATGAGACCAGCTTAAGAAAGCCCAATGGTCATGGACCACGCGGCGCATGCGCGACGAACGCGTGGGCGGTGGTCAATGTGAAAGATGCGCCCTTTAAAACGAATGCTACGGCACTCGTGAAGGCGACGTCAGGAATAGCGTCTCGAGAGCGTCACCAAGGACGCTCGGAGGAGGCGTTGCTTCGAAGTGCAATGAGACCAGCTTAAGAAAGCCCAATGGTCATGGACCACGCGGCGCTTGCGCGACGAACGCGCGGGCGGTGGTCAATGTGAAAGATGCGCACTTCAAAACGAATTCTACGGCACTCGTGAAGGCGACGTGAGGAATGACGGCTCGAGAGCGTCACCAAGGACGCTCGGAACCAGGAACCCGCATGGACCGGCCCCAACATCGTTCGACCACGCTGAAGACTCGCGCGAGAGTGCGCTCATATCAACAGCTAACAACCAGCCTTTGCAGCCGCGACGCTCTCCCACGGAACATTCCTGGAAGAGCACCGGCGATTCTACGACGCCGCGCGGAAGTACCACGAAATCTTCATCCCGGCGTCGGCAGCAGCTCCATGGGGAAGCGCTACGCGAGACATCGGAGACACGAAGAAAGCGGTGCGCCGGAAAGATTTCCCATCCGCTACCGCCGTCCAAGTCACCAGTATGTACGGGACGGCCGGACGTGAAGGTCGGCGACGATTTCTTCAGAGGGCGACTAATTTTATTGCGATAGCAATTATATGGACTCTTCTACCGGATTTCTGCCGTCGGCGTCGCCGTCGCCTTGAGGTTCCGTATAGATTTCAAGGGCGATAAAATCGTTGCCGCGCGCCGTATGCGCGAGCGAAAGCGCGCGGGGGACGCGCGCTATATGGAGAGCGAACGCTCGGCGGAAAGCAAACGTGACCGTCGCGCGATAGACCGGGGAGGGAGACCGTCCTGTTCGGCTTCACTCTCTAGAGTGAAGCCGAACAGGACGGTCGTGGCGGAGTGGAGCTCAGCGCAGCAGGAGCAGTGAATAAGTTCAATTTTTGTTTATTCTTATTTGGTTGATAGAAGTGTTAGGGTACCCGAGCTATCTATATATATTGTTTTTCATGCTTTTTTAGTTTCTTGGTTAGTTTGGTAGGACGTTAGTAGGTAGCGAATAGTTCAATTTGTCTAATTTTTTTTTTTTTTTGGAAGCGGGTTGTGGCGCACGTGTTGCATGGTGAAAGCAGTGTAAAGCGGCAGTTTTAAACCGCGTTAGGGAAGCTAGTGGAGGTAGCCGGATAGCGAGTTTGCCGTACGGCTTACCGTGGGGCCTTGTTCAGGTATTTTATTGGGCTTTCTCGATAGGTGGACGGGTGGACAATGGCGCGGCAGGCTAGGAAGGACAGGGGTGATGACGAGCTGGTGCAGTGCGAGGAGTGCAAACGTTGGTGTTATTTGGACGAGACGCACTTCGCCAGTTTAGCCGACGCTGAGGAGGCTAGCTTCGCGTGCAGGTCGTGTGAAGGATTTAAGGGAGCTGTGCGGCGGATGGAAGGGGAATGGGCAGCCAGTGTGGAAGAGCTCAAAGGGGAGCTGAAGGTGGAGCGAGAGCGGCGAATTGAGCTCGAAACTCGGATCGGCGAGTTGCTTCACAGGGAGGGGGCCGAGGCCGTCCTGGTAAAGCGAATAGCTGGCGAGCTACAAGAAGAACGGGAAAAGCGGGCCGTGCTGGAAGAGCGGGTGGAGGCGCTAATGGTACAGGCGGCGCGTAATCCCGGGTCAGCTCAGGCGGGCGGCGGGGACAGCGCGTAGACTCAGGCAGAGGCATGCCATGAGAGCAGGGAGGGACGCCTAGGGGCCGTTGAACAGCAGGCGAGAGCCGGCGGCAACACGGCGGTTCCACAACTCTACAGCGAGGTAGTGCGGCAGGCTTCGGGTGGGAAGGGACGAACGGCAAGGAGCACATCGTCACGTGTCAGTGGCGCAGGGCGGGTGGAGAACCAGCTAGCGCGAACTGGAGGACGACAATCGCAGGCGGGAGGCAAACGTGTAGAGCGAAGGGTCCTAGTGGTGGGAGACTCCAACGTAGCTAGGGTTAAGGAGGGCGTCCTTACAACAGTGAAGGCAGACGGGCGGGTGAGGGTGGAGGCCCAGTCAGGGAAGTGCATGGTTGACGCAATGGCAAAAGCTCAGAAGGTGGTATCGGACAACCTGGAGCATGAACATCTGGTCGTTATCCATGCTGGTCTCAACGATGTGCTGAAGGGAAGGAGCCAGAACCTAAACGGACAGTTAGAGGTTGGGTTGCGTAAACTCAGAGAAACCTCTGCGAATGTGCATGTGACCATATGCACAATCCCACATGTCCGGGGCCAGGCTAGCGCGATGGAATGGAGGGTGCTTGAGGCTAACCGGGTCATTACGGGTCTGAGCAGACCACTTGGGTACGGTGTAATGGAGGTAAACCGGGAAGTGTACGAGTCTGGCTCCCAGCCTTTTGCACAGGATGGCATTCACTACAGTGGTGCCACGGGCGGGAGCGTAGGTAGTAGGATAGGGCGCCAAGCTACGGCTTTTTTGGGGGGACCCAGAGCCCTAAGACCACCAGTGTAGACGAAGACGGACCCAGAGAGGCTCCAAGATTCAAGAAACGTAGAATCGGTAGAAGAAATAGACGTAAGCACCAGGGGCAAGGTCATTCTGACATAGGTTACATTAACATGCAAGGTGGCAGGAATAGGCTGAAGTGGGAGGAGATAGACCAGCAACTAAGGCAAGAAAAGCTGATGGTATACGGGTTTGTGGAGACACATCTTAGGGACATGGAGCAACCTCCCTGTAATCCTGACTATGCATGGGAATATTGCAATAGAACAGAGGGCAGCAGAAAAGGGGGTGGAATTGGTGCATTCATTCATAAAAGTATGAACTGGCAAAGGGTCAAACAGGAATGCAAGGAGCATTTATGGCTAAAAGGGAAAGTTGCAGGAGAGCAGACACTCCTTGGTTTTGTATACCTGTGGACAGGAGCAAATGCCAAAGAGGAAAACAAAAAAATGCTGGAATGCATATCAAGTGACATTAATGAGCTAGGAGAAGGGTGCGAGATTATTATAATAGGAGATATGAACGCACACATAGAAGACATGGACGGGTACACAGACTCAACAGGCAACATGATGCTGGATATGTGTGAAATGCATGACTTAGTTGTGTGCAACAGTACTGAGAAGTGTGAAGGGCACATAACATGGGAGGTAGGGAGCCTGCAGTCGACGATAGATTATGCACTAATGTCACATAGGATGCACGATAGGCTAAATGTAATGAGCATAGATGAATATGGCTCCAGAAGTCTAGGTAGTGATCACAAACGTATTAAGGTGAGTTTTAGAAGGGAAATGAAAGTAGGTAGGAGGCAACATGAACAACCAGGTGGGATATTTTACTCGGAAAAGCAGCTTGAAATAGCAACCCAGCAAATTGAGGAAGTAATTTCAGAGGATACAAAAACAGAATGGACATACGCAAATTTAACAGGACTATTTGAGCTAGAGCTTACTAAGGTACGAGTCAGGACAAAAGGGAACAGAAGACGTAAACCCAAGAGCTGGTGGGATGAGGAGGTTAAGAAGGCCATAGAGAAACGCCAGGAAGCATCCAGGGAACACAGATATTCAAAGCAGAGGGGTGAACCAGAAGCTGATGTAGGCAGAAAATGGAACAACTTCTTAAACTGTAGAAGGGAAGCATCCAATTTGATCAATGAGAAGATCAGAAGAAAGGGGAGCCAATGGTTGTCAGAAGTAAACAAAAAGGATAGAAAAGCAGCGAAGAAATTTTGGAAACATCTCAACTCCTTGAGTAATAAGACTAGCCTAGAGCAGAGGTTTATAGTTACAGCTCAAGGTGTTCGACTAGAGGGAGATGAGGCAATGGAACATATAAGAACAATGATGACAGAAAAATTTAAAGAACGAAACATAGCATGTGCTCAATCAGGTGAGGATGGACTAGTCAGTGCAGTGGCTCCACTGGCACAAAGCGAGTGGGAAAGGGCAGAGAAGAGGGTTCCTAGTAGCACGTCGACAGGTCCTGATGGCATCCCAATTATGTTGATAAAGACATTGGGCCCAAAATCTAAGAAAGCATTAAGAGAGGCAGTGAGCAAAATGATAATGGACGGTAAAGCCCCTGACGGGTGGAGACTGAGCAGGATGAGCATGATATAAAAGGGAAAGGGGGACAAAGCCGACATAAACAACTACCGTCCCATAACAGTGACGTCAGTGGTTTACAGGGTGGTGATGCAGATTATAAAGGACAGACTGCAGGCATGGGTGGAGAGCGAGGAGGTGCTGGGGGAACTACAAAATGGGTTCCGAAAACAAAGAAGGTTAGAAGATAATCTGTTCTCATTGACACAGTGTATTGAAATAGCAGAAAAGGAACACAGGCCCCTATGGCTTGCCTTTCTGGATATCAAGGGAGCCTATGACAGTGTAATCCAAAAGGATTTGTGGGAGATACTGGGCACTCTAGAGGTGGAAGATGGAGTAAGAAATCTTTTAAAAGATATCTATAAAAGTAACAGGGTGCTTATAAAATGGGAAAACAAGGTATCTGGGCCTATAGAGATACAGCAGGGGCTTAGGCAGGGGTGCCCTCTGTCACCTCTGTTGTTCATGCTGTATTTACAAGGATTAGAGAAAAAATTAGAGAGGAGCGGACTTGGCTTCAACCTTTCCTATTTCAAGCAGGGAGAATGGATTAAACAGTCATTACCAGGACTGATGTATGCAGATGACATTGTACTTATGGCTGACAGCAAGGAAGACTTGCAGAGATTAATGGACATCTGTGGTAAAGAGGGAGATAGCTTAGGTTTGAAGTTTAGTAAAGAAAAATCGGCAGTCATGACTTTTAATGATAATCAGGGCAGCGAGCATAGGATACAGGAGGTTACGCTGGAGGTGTTGGATAAGTACAAATATCTTGGAGTGTGGATAAACAATGGGGCTGAGTACCTAACGGAACATGAAAAATATGTGACGGCTAAAGGTAGCAGAAATGCAGCTGTGATGAAAAATAGGGCACTGTGGAATTACAATAGGTACGAAGTGGTGAGAGGGATTTGGAAAGGGGTGATGGTCCCTAGTTTGACTTTCGGCAATGCGGTCCTGTGCATGAGATCAGAGGTTCGAGCAAGGTTGGAAGTTAAGCAGCGAGGGGTAGGTAGACTGGCTCTGGGAGCACACGGAAATACACCAAATCAGGGGGTACAGGGTGACATGGGATGGACGTCATTCGAGGGCAGGGAAGCCAGCAGCAAGATAGAATTTGAGGAGCGATTGAGAGAGATGGCAGAAAAGCGGTGGGCAAGGAGAGTTTTCAGTTATTTGTACATGAGGAATGTTGATACAAAATGGAGGAAGCTGACCAGAAAACTGTCAATCAAATATTTGGACTGCAGGAGGGGTGCAAACCAGGAAACAGCGGTTAAGAAAAAGGTTAAGGAAACAGAGAGGGGTCTGTGGAAAACAGGGATGCAGACGAAATCAGCACTGGGCACATACCGAACTTTCAAGCAAGAAATTGCCAAGGAAAATATCTACGATAATTCTAGGGGAAGCTCTTTGTTGTTTGAAGCCAGGACGGGAGTATTGCGGACTGAGATGTACCGAGTCAAGTACCAAGGTATAGACACGTTGTGCTGTGCGTGTGGAGAAGAAGAGGAAACGGCTGAACACCTCATACTTTTCTGTAAGGGGCTTAACCCTACAGTGCAAGGCAACGGGGCTGATTTTTTCAAAGCATTGGGGTTTAGGGACAGTGAAGGCAAAATAGACTTTAAGCGGGTAGAAATAACCAAACAGAGGTTATCTGATTGGTGGATAAAACTAAGGCAGGGGTGAAATTTCACCCACCACAAAGTACAAATTATGTTAATAGCCATGGCTAGGTAGCGTATGCCACCGCCCGATTTAAAGGGTTCAGCCTCATCCATCTATCCATCCATCCAGGGGGGGAATGGGAGGGAGGGAGGGAGGCGGGGCGGCGCTGTGCTCCGGCAAGAAACGCGTATCTTGCCACTCAATCTCCCACACGAAAGCAACAAAGCGGGAAGAAGGGGGGAGGGGGGGGGGCAGCTTCTCCTCTGCCAACAACTTCTCCTTTGCGCTTTGCCCTCCTGGGATGCCGGTCGTCCGCACCGTCTCTTATCTCCACACGGCTCTGACCTTTGTATGCGCTGTGCATTCGCCGCTCAGTTTCCGTTGAAGCGATAGACCGCGCGAACCTGCGCTTGCTGCCAGCGTTTTGACAGTCGTTGGCTGCGGTCATTCAGTGCGATCTATTCATGTTTGCTTGTGCGCGCTGACACCACGATTGTTAATTCAGTTAGTAAGCCAATGTGTCCAAGTTTATGCAGCCGATAAAACTACTATCCCTACTCCGAATAGCTCTCTACTAATTTGCTATCGCAATCGATGTTTCGCCTTTCGGGCGAAACTGCGACAATTTTTCATCCGCTTCTTGCTCCTTCGAATCCTTTGCATCTTCACCACTGCCTTCTGAGCAAGCTCAGCATGAAGGTGACGGCCATGGCGAGGCCGTCGGAGCACCAGCACAGCCAGTGTAGCTTGCGTCTGGGTGACAAAGAAGATAACTGCACGGTACACTTATGAGCGACAGCTTGTATATTTGTTTAGTAGGCAGACAAAGTATCGTCTTCGGTGTTTGTAGAGTGTGTTCTACCTTTCGTGAAGGTTGGGCACTTGGAGAGACATAAGAGGTAACCACATGCACGGGATTTTCAAGCACCGCGATAGGCGGACTCTGTCACGCTGTGTCACGCTGTCGCGTTGCTGTGGGAAAACTACATGGACGCGACATCGCGAAAGAAAGTAGCAATAAATTTCCTTTATTGTCCGAATTGTAGAATTGTACGTCCGTAAAAAGATCGCAAACGTTCGCGAGGCCTGTATTTTAACCAAACTATCAAAACTTGGAGTACGCTTAAGCTTCGCCTTTATGAGTGGAACGCGATAGTGTTATTGGACGCTGTTGACGCCGACACCGACACCGTATTTTCTGCGACATGGGGCCCGATCAAAATTTAGAAAGGCTCGGTTTGCAACATTCCCCTCAATGTTGTCTAGAACCAAAGTACAGCGAAACACCATCAGAATTGGAGGACGCTTAAGCTTCGCCTTTAAGAGTGGAACGCGATAGAATTCAAATATCCCTGGCTGCTTATCAGGCTTTTTTCTCGTATATTCAAATTACAATCCGACGCTATCACGTCTGTAGGCTGTGGTTAAGTCGTACTTAACGATTTTTCTGACGGATTTTACTTTGAGAAATTCAATTTTTGCTCACTAATGCCTTGCGCCACGCGAAGCGCCCGCCCGGTCGGGGTGGTTCTGGATGATGTGGTTCGGCATGATTATTTCCGCCAGACGCCGATGCTTACACCGACACCGATGCCAACGCCGGATTTTCTGCGACAAGGGGCCCTTAACGCTATCGCGTTAATATAGTTATAGATACTACCAGACGTAGTTTTAGTATACCATCATCTACAGTAAAAAAATGTCACAGTTTCGCCCTAAGGGCGAAGCAATGAATGCGATAGCAACACAGCAATGTCATACGAAGTAAGGTGAGCGGCTTTGGTAGCAACAACACGCAGAACTGTTGTCGACGCCATCGGCGTTTTGCCCGCGTTAGCTCAAAATGCGTGCGGCGTTGGTGACTGTTGCTGGAGCCTCTGATATAAATAGGCACTTGGTGCCGCAGCTAAACGTCGCCTCCCTTCCCTCCCCCTCCCCCACGGCCTCTCGCGCGTCCGAAGAAGGCGCGTTTGCTCTACATATATGGTGATTGTAAAGGAGAAAAGAGACGCCTACTTCTGCAGCCCTTAAGCGAGCACGGCGCAGAACGCGCGTTTGTTCTCCGCCGTGCGTTCACTCCCCGTGAAAGACGCGCCCCTCGCGCCCTTTCACTCGCACATACAGCGTTCGGCGCGCGGCGACGATTTCATCTCCAAATGACGTCATACGGAACCTCACGGCGACGGCGACGGCGACGGCGACGGCGACGCCGACGGCAGAAATCTGCTTTTGAGTGTCCATATAATTGCTATCGCAATAAAATGTGTTCCACATTGCCAGCGTTAAAGGCTGCGCCCCCCCCCCCTCCCCCAACTGATGATAAGTAGAAATCAACACACTTTTGCGGCCCTCGGTGGCGTCTTAGGCCTAACAGCGTCAAAACAAACAGCTGATCTCACTAATGACAAAACGTCGCCAATACTTTCTCCTCAGCATGAGGTGAGATTTTAGCATTTCTTGCTGTCACGGCGGCGAGAAATTAGCAAGAACGAATTCAGATCGAAGCTGTCTGAGAGAGCGGACTGGCTGCTGCTACCATGTTGTTGCGCAATTGACGTGGTAACCGACAGAATCCGCCGCGCGGATTTTCGGGTGACAAGCGAAATTTTCCGGCTGGCCAAAAATACCAGCGACGCGACAAGCGACGCTGACGGCTCGCCCTCCGCAACGCAGAACGTGTCGTCGTTCACCGTTGTCGCCGTCGATCGAAAATCGCGTGCATGTGTCTGATCCTTTACTAAATGCACTATATTCATATTTGACTGGATGATGGACGTGCCGCGCTCCGCCAGCAGTTGTGGAGGCAGAGCTTTTTTCCCTTCCTCGTAACGCCTTCAGTCAATTCACTTGAGCATGGGGTTTGCGCAGATGATGCAAACATTCTATTTGAAGAAAGCGAAATGACTGACTGCTCACTAAATTGAAATTTATTTACTCTGCAATTGGAATGACTCGCTGGAAAACACATAAAGGAATATCCTACTATCTCGATTATTTTCAATGAAATACTTTGGAATAAATTATGTTAACTGACACATTTAATGACAGTGCATCATGATTCGGCACTGATGGAGTTACGACAAAGAGAGGTACATCTTTTTTCCTTCTTCCTTTTTTCTTCATTTTTTTAAGTTTTCGTAATAAATGTAAATGGAGCCAGCATATCAACCGAATAGGTATGCGGAACATAAATCAGAACATTCTGGCTGGACACATGCAGGCAGCCGTGAAGATTGGTGTATCATTGCGCCGCTTTACAACCGGATGAAGTATGGCAAGGTAGTTTACGGAGTTCTTCACAAAGACCAAATAGCCTACATGTAAGCCTTGTATGTATACGGCTCCCAAAGAGCAAAGGTATAACAGCGCGGCAAGGATCTCAAGCGGCACAGCCACTTAGCTTCGCATTGATCCACATTATATACGCCGCTAGCCTCGCACTAAATGGACCCTTCAGTATCAGCGGGAAGGGTGCGCACTGTATTCCGTTACAACGAGCAGAGTGTTGAAAAAGACCATATTCGTTTATGGGACAATGAGGTACAGAAGCAATCGAAACAACTCGTCAAGAGTATACTGGTAAGCGCAGAGCAAACTAGCCTATCCAATCTCGGTGCTTCAAACTGGATAAAATTAGGCAGCCTCGTGAACCTCGCAGTTTTTTTTTTTTTTTTTTTTTTTTTTACCTTTTAAGAAATGTGCCCGAGGCTCATCCCGGGCCGGAAGTGTAGAAACACGCAGTTCTTCTCCTTCGCATTAGCGAAGAAAAAGGTGAAAGAAGTACCCCAGTAGTAGTTGTTGTTGTTGCCTATCTCGTCTGTGGCGCCTACCCACTGTGGGGGATTGGCCAAGAAATAGATGGATTACTAGGTCGAGCATCGGTTCGCGAGCTATGTAACTTTTTCAGAGCAAACGCGTGACGCGCTGCACGCCTCTGGTTCGAAGGTCTTGTCCGCGTCCCGTGTACGTACGACGAAGCTATAGCCTTCTCCAAGAAAGTCGCCTTTACAAGAGCAACCAAAGAAGAATGATTGAAGTTTCACCACCTTTAAGCTTTATAGCCACATATCTGGGCTCCGAACGTATTCACAAAAAATATTCTAACGCTAAAGAACTGTTCGTAAGAGCCGATACCAGCCGTGTGACATATACATATATGTATAAGCGAAGACGCCTAACCAATGGCAGACAGAAATTACTAACAAAACGCTTTATGAATTCAACCTCTGGTCTCTTAATCATTTTTTTTGTTATTGTAGAGGATGTTCCTCTTTAAGAAGAAGAATTTCAGACGTTCCAATGGGTCAGGGCTATGATTACTGCATTAATGAATTTTTAAAGTATTTTTTGGTGTCTTCGTTCTTGGTCGACGTCACAGCAATGTTTACACAGAGATAGAAAATTTCATTATTGCGACCCGCCGTACAACTGCCTAATCTTCTTTTTTTTTTTCTTTTTTTTCTCACCCTCTGTCTCTTTGCTTGTTATATTTTTCCTCTTCTTATGCTTATGCCCGTCTGATCGGTCTCAATTTCATTATTTTTTTCCTGCTTTATATGTGTCGCAGATATTCAATTTAAATTTTAAGACTCTTCAAATTTTCTTTCCTTCCACCACCGAATTCTCGGGCGATTCCTCAAAGTGGGTATGTACCAGAGTTTCTGAAGTCATCGTGCACCTTTAAGCAAAAATGACCACTGATGCAAAACAAAAAGAAAAAAAAGAGAAAAAAGAAAATAAGCGCAGGACGGGGATAGGCACCACCGGCGTTATCTCCGTCATGTCTGTCGTCGTTTATGCACTCTCACTTTTATAAATCATATTCTTCTCGCCCGTCTTTCTGTATACCGGTTGTTACAACGACGACTATCTCGAAGTGTTAATAACAGTTAATTCAACCTAAAATTTAAAATTTTTGCTAACTAAAATATATAGCACTGGCGGGCGTCAGAAGATGCAATAATATCGCCATTAAAGTCAGTACTGAATTGGTTCTACCCAATGACTTCGTACGCAATTCGACAGGCTTAATTCAGTTTCTCAAACCTGTCTCCTGCTGCAAGCCATATGCACTAGGTACGAGTTTGAGAAAAGCACCAGTTTCAATATGACCACCCTCAAACTTGCGACGAAGTGAATCAGAATTTTACTTACAATTTTCGCACAAAGCTTTCCTTGAGCAATGCGGGACAAAGCTGAATGGAACATCAGCGTATTTTGCCACTGATCTTTGGGGACTACTGTCTCTAAAGTGGCGCTATTGTCAGAATTACTATACTATTCGGGCATGTCGCGAGCACAGACTAGCTCCAATTGCAACATGTGCGCTAAAGTTACTAAAATCAATCAGTGAAGTTTTGTTCATTAAAGGGCGTATTGGCAATGATTGCATATTTTCTGGTGTCCGCCGTTGCCATAATTACATTCATACCAGCAAAAAAAGTATCGCGTGATAGCCCCAAGATATAATAATACCAGGGTGTGTTGGCAGGCTATAGTTGCTTGTGGGGCATTATTATCGCCAGCCTATATCACGTCCACTGCATGGTCTCCAACTACACTTGTCTTCCATCTCCTGAATCCATTTTATGCTCGCAATTTCATTATTTTTATTCGCACCCTGAGCTAGTTCTCTGCCTGTAAATACTGTAAAGCGTGTTCTTTTGTTCTTGTTCATTCGCCTTGTTTAACGTGCCGTAATAACTCGAGACAGCTGTCCCATATACACCTGGTAAATGGTACAATAAGGCACCCCGAATTAAAGGTACCAGCGTTCTCCAGTATGACTATTGAATTGAATTGAAGTTTATTTCTTGCGTACTTCACAGAGTAAAATATGTGAACAGTGCATTTGGATCCCTAATTCTAGGCTATTTAGGACTCATAACAAAATCATTTATAAGAAGCAAAGTAAAACACAGATAGCATAGATACATTACATGGTAAGTTTTTTTTCATCCTCTTTCTTTACCCTTTATCTTATAATTTCTACACTTCAATTTAAAATACTACAAATAACTGCCCGTGCGTTTTCATTGTCTGCATTATCTGTTGGCTTCATATGGTTGCGGCTGACAAAAATCGGGGCCTCTTTAGCTCCCCTTCTTTTCGTTCATTGCAAGCAACAACCAGCAATTTTACATCATAAAAGCTAAAGAATGCAATACAAATAATCTTCACAATGCAAAGTAAATAGGAAATAAACATTTACGACTACATCGAAATGCACGAAAAAAAAAAAGCTATACAATTAAGACGACCATAAAGTGACACAGTTTTTGCCATTTAATCGAATAATTACGAAGAATGGCACCAGGCAACAACAGCAAAATAAAACAAATATATATATATATATATATATATATATATATATATATATATATATATATTTGTCACCGGCACGTACACGCGAGCAGCTCAAACGGCTAGGAAAAACATCATGCGTGGTCGCCCGGAGAGCGACGGAGCTCACCCATGATTGTTTGCTGCAGCCGACGTGAAGACGGCGCCTGTTGGTGAGATGCTCCGACTATGCTGCGACGCTGACACTCGAGCTAAGGCGAGATAACAAGCGAGGGAAAAACGAGGCTCCTTCGCTGCGCCGGTTCGAGAGCGGCTTCCCCCCGATAGCGTCGCGATGAACTAGATGCGCGTTATCGCACAATAGAATTTCCTTGAACAACCGCAATCTGTTCACAACATTGCTTGCCTACGCTGATGTGGTGATATCTACGCAGCGTGAAAGCGAGCTAGAGGAAAAAGCCAATAGCCTCCCACCGATAATACTGCCGCTATGGGTGCAAGTATACATAAGAAATAAAAAGGGACCACGGACACAGTTTGCCCAGACAAGATGAGCAGCGGCGCCCCAAGGACGGGAAGTCGTGGTTACATACATAGAGCTTCCTACACTAAATACTATAGGGAAATCTGGCGCCGCAATCAGGGGCCGGAAACTCCCTATATACCTCCCATGGGACGCTCGGTCCCATGCCGATACTGAAGTCCCTATATAGAAAAAGTACCGCCATCTACTCTTTCCTCCGCCGTCTCCTCTCCTAAAGCGCTTGTTTTTGTTTCTTTACTTTTTGCTTGCGAAAGCAAGTCGACGGTGGCGCCCCTAGAAAGTCCACGTTGAAGCTTGCAGGCCGGGCGCGCGCCGCCGCAGCCGCCGGCGATTGCGGCTGCGCAGAGTGACTTTCTACATGGCACTGAGGCGGGGAAATATATATATATATATATATATATATATATATATATATATAAAGAAGTGAAAGCGCGCGCTATCATCGTCCAATCGGAGATACAGGAGAGAGACAGACAGACAAAGAACTTTATTGGTGGTCCTGGGTATACCTCCCTTTTCAGGGAGTCCCACACCCACGTCGGGGTCGGAAGATCGATCGTGGTCCTCCGTCCTGTCGCAGGCCCTCTGGACAGCCCGTAGTTGCTCTAATGGCACGTACACACTAGCGGAAAAACGCGCGCGGCGCGCCGCCGGCGGGAAGACGCGCGCCGCGAAAGCAGCCGCGAAACGGGGTTTTCTTGCCGCGGCATGGATCGCTCCTGGACCGATTTTTTGCGGTTTGCCGCGTGCCGCGGATGAAGGAGACCAATGAGAGCGCCCTGCTTCTGTGACGTGCGCGCGGGAAATGGTGCCATGCGGACCCGCCCGACCGCTTGTTTCTCGTTTCGCACTATCATCTGCACGCGTCTAAAGCCCCTATATATAAAAGTTGCAGTGGCTTAGCTCGGCTATGCCCTGCAGGATATACGTAGCGTTCGCAAAGGTTCAGCTGATTATTCTTAGCTTTCCTGGTTGTCTAGATTGTCATGCTTACTGCTGCTCCAATGACACACACGCGGTATACGTATTATGTGGCACATGTATTCATTCCTCCTACGCTCAACCGCTAATTGCCAGGCAACTACTTCGGGATCCGATAAGTCAAGCTTCTCCGTTCTTCTGCGCTGTTGAGCAGCATTTGCGCTCTCCTTCTCCATGGCTATTGACCCTTTTCGCGGCGATCCCGTGGGCGCTGCCATGTTTGATCACGTGGTGATGCGTCCATTGCTTGCCTCAACTGCCTCCGTTGCCTCTTTGTTTACAATGGAAGTGTATGACGCCGGCGCGGCTTAGAAAACCTCTGTTTTCGGAGATATCGTAGACGGTGACTAGGTGGACGGCACGAAGCTTTGATCACAGCTACAGAGAACATGCAAAAGCGCTTTCGGAGCTGATTAAGCTATTTCCAAACGGCGCAAGCAGCGTATATGGTGCTTGTTCTAAAAGCGGGGCTAAGTATGTATTCCAAGCTATCCCAGCTTTCCGATTATGAATTCAGTCAGGATTAGTGTGTTTTGCTCTTTGTTCTTTATTCGGCAAATATTTTGAAGCAGTGGCTTGTCAGTTTCTGACTCAGTGAAGTTCCTCGGTGCGGCCGCTATCTGATTATTTTCTGCTTAATCGCTCGCGGGTGTGCTCAGTTCCGATAGATTTGTTCTTGCTGCGCACAATGCTTGAAACGTAGCTGTTTTGTACATTGTAATACCTTGTAGCAAATGTATATTACAGCTTGTAACTCGCTTACTCTTGTGGGCCGTCACGAAAGATTCAGCTTCGACCATTCGTACGCCATAGGTGTAGTCCATCATTTTTTGTGCGTATACAGTGCGCATATATTCCAGTGTGCGCCCATCCACTTATTCTTCATACGTCCGCGATACAGTGGGCGTAAGTTTTCCTGCCATTTGGGACAGATGTGTATTGATAACGTGCGCGAAACTTACTGTGACAGGAAGCGGCGCTACTCCCTTTGTCCTTTAACGAGTGGTACTCACTCTTGCCGACGTTCTGGGGATGAAGCCCTTTCTTTGAAGATTAGCGATACAAGGCTGGCGGATGAGCAAATTTCTGTATCCTCGAGGGAAGCCGTACATCACAAAGTGCCGGTAACACGTTCGGACAGTTGCAGCAGCGGTCCGCAAACTTGTCCACACAGATTCATTCTATTCCTTAACATGCCAGTCACTATTTTTCCAGCCAATTACTGTACACGTCTTCCATCCACATGATTCAATCTAGTCTAATATGAATACAGGACAAGAGAACAGCAGGCAGCGTGTCTCAACCAGAACAGCTCCGGCAATCTCGAGCTCGCGCCTCCCGGACGACTGGCGATGTGGCTGCAGCGCCGGGTATTCATCTTCACTACAATCGCCCCCCATCGGAAAAGGAGCCATCCTGGCGACTCATGGTGAACATAGAATCATTGGGTCGTAATACGGCTTCAGGCGTTGCACGTGGACGGTTTCACGCCCACGACAGCGTTGGTCCGTTGGTGGCGTGACAGGCTCGACAATATAGTTCACAGGCGATGTCTGTGCTACAACACGGTAGGGTCCTTGATATTTGGAAACAAGCTTGGATGAGAGTCCAGCAGGAACGGCAGGAACCCAAAGCCACACAAGGGAGTCCGGAAGAAAGTGACAATGCGGGTGACCATCGTCACGTCGAGATTTTTGTTGCCATTGGTCGACGGCTGTAAAGGAACGGGCGAGCTGACGGCATTCCTTTGCGCGGCGGGCAGCTTCAGAGATGGGCGTACATTCGGATGAGTCGGGTCTGTACGGAAGAATGGTGTCGAGGGTAGTCGAAGGTTCGCGGCCATATAAGAGGAAGAATGGGGAGAAGTTTGTGGTCGCCTGTGGTGCAGTGTTGTAGGCGAACGTGATGAATGACAAAATGAGGTCCCAATCAGTGTAATCAGAGGCGACGTACTTGGAGAGCATGTCGCCAAGGGTGCGGTTAAATCTTTCCGTCAAACCATTAGTTTGAGGATGGTAGGCGGTGGTGGTGCGATGAACGATGCGACATTCAGCAAGGAGCGCGTTTACGACTTCGGAGAGGAAGACACGTCCTTTATCACTCAAAAGTTCGCGAGGTGCACCATGACGGAGAATAAAGTTTTTCAGGAGGAAGGATGCTATTTCACGAGCGGTGGCAGCAGGCAGAGCGGCTGTTTCTGCGTAGCGCGTCAAATGTTCGATGGCGACGACTATCCAGCGGTTTCCGGAAGCCGTGCTCGGAAGGGGTCCATACAGGTCAATGCCAATGCGATCGAAGGGCCTGGCCGGACACGGGATTGGCTGGAGCGGACCAGAGGCATGCTGAGCAGGAACTTTGCGGCGTTGGCACTGAGGGCACGACCGAATGTACTTGCACACAAAGGTGTACATGCCACGCCAATAAAACCTGGAGCGAAGCCGGGTATACGTCTTGAAGATACCCGCATGTGCACACTGCGGGTCAGTATGGAAGGCAGAACATATGTCACCACGAAGATGTCGAGGTATGACCAGCAACCACTTGCGGACGTCAGAGGCGTAATTCCGGCGATAGAGGAGTCCATCCCGAATTTAGAAGTGAGATGCTTGACGGCGCAAAGCTCGAGAAGGTGGAGGAACGGTCGAGGGGATTGAAAGGAAGCGGATAAGAGCACTAATCCAGGCATCCTTGCGTTGCTCCGAAGCCATGTCGCAGCCTGCTGGGAACGAAAGCACCTGGTCAACGGCAGAGAGGCAGCTATCGCTTTCGGTTGACACGGGCGAACGGGAAAGCGCGTCGGCATCAGTGTGGCGGCGGCCAGACATGTAAACAACGCGCACGTCGAAATCTTGCAGCCACAAAGCCCAGCGAGCTAATCGACCTGAGGGGAAGTCCTTCAACGTGGACAGCCAACAAAGTGCATGGTGATCTGTAATCACGTCGAAGGGGCGGCCATAAAGGTAGGGTCGAAATTCACCAAGTGCCCAGATTATGGCCAAACACTCCTTCTCCGTAACGGAATAATTCTTCTCGGCTTCGGTGAGGGTGCGGCTTGCGTATGCAACGACGTACTCGTCGAATCCAGATTTGCGCTGCGCGAGCACAGCGCCGAGTCCAACACCGCTGGCGTCGGTGTGTACTTCGATCGGAGCTGTCGGGTCGAAGTGACGCAGTATAGGCGGCGAGGTCAATAGACGACGCTACTCTTGGAAGGCATCCTCACAAGCGGACGACCAGGCATAATCGTTCAAGTCGCTCCGTAGAAGCTCATTCAAGGGAGCAGTGATGGACGCAAAATTCCGAATGAAGCGGCGAAAGTAAGAACACAGGCCAAGGAAGCTGCGAAGTTCTCTTACGGAGGAAGGTTTGGGAAAATCAGCAACTGCACGGAGCTTGGCGGTGTCAGGAAGAATACCGTGTTTCGATACCACGTGGCCAAGGATGGTGAGCTGACTTGCGCCAAAGTGGCATTTCTTCAGGTTGAGCTGAAGGCCGGCGGAAGTTAGGCACCGTAACACTTCCTCCAGCCTACAGAGATGGGTGGGAAAATCGGGCGAGAAAATAACCACATCATCTAAGTAGCACAGGCACGTTTTCCACTTGAGACCACGCAAAAGGTTGTCCATCATACGCTCAAATGTTGCGGGGGCGTTGCAAAGCCCAAAAGGCATAACACGAAATTCATATAGGCCATCTGGTGTTACAAAGGCCGTTTTAGGTTGGTCTTCGGGTGCCATGGGGACTTGGCTATAGACGCTGCGTAAGTCGATAGAAGAGAAGAAATCCGCGCCTTGGAGACAGTCAAGGGCGTCGTCAATTATGGCAGCGTGTCTCAACCAGAACAGCTATCTCGAGCTCGCGCCTCCCGGACGATTGGCGATGTGGCTGCAGCGCCAGGTATTCATCTTCACTACACTAGCATGATTGGAGCACAGTGTGTTAGCGAAAACTCAGTTGCATTTCCGACAGCTGATCGCACAGAAGCAAGGTAGAAGCAGTAATGGTTTCGTATTCGTGCGCGGTCGCTGAGGAGAGGTATGGCGCGCCGCCGTGAGCGCCATCTCGTTTCTCTGAAACCAACTGCTCCGCGAAAAGGGTCAATACCACACTGGCAAACGCCAGTCAGAAGCGCAGCGGCTCCAGCGCAGTGTCAGACGGCGACTGCTCAGCGAGCGCGCGCCGGCGCCAGTGCGTCTACCACGGCTACGACGTCACTCCTCTGGAATGCGCAGACCGGCGGCGGTGAGTCGCGCGCGGCGGCGGCGGAGTGCGCGAGAGGTGCCGGCTCCGGTGGCTCCGGTGCGAAAGCCTGTGGGACATCACTGATCCTTGCGCATGCGCAGCACGGCTCTTGATGTGCCGCGCGAAACGGGCTTGGCTAGGCCAGTGTAGCTAACGCTACAAAAAGTAGCGCCATCCACTTCCCTCCTCCTCCCTTCCACTATCGCGCTCGGCGCGACCAGCGCGATCGAGGCGCGATATCGACAGTGGCGCCGCCTGTGTCGGGCCTGCCTTGGCAGACGACAGCTAACGCGCTACCAGAGGAAATCCGAGGAATACTTCGATCGCGCCCTGCGGAGAAGTTTTTGAGGCGCGATTTTGCTTCGTCAGAAAGTAACTGGTCTTAATAATGCCGTTTTGAAAGTAGCAGCGCGACGATGCGAGACGGCGCAAATATCATAGTGTGCAGCAAGCGTTTGCGCACGCCAGATGAAAAAAAAAAAAAAAAAAAAAAAGCCTTTTGCCCTCGCCTTGTCGGTTGCGGCAACTTAAGGTGCAGCAGCATGCCATCACAACGAAGTTCTTGTCCCTGACACGTTTGATCCTTTTGTGCGTACGGCACTTTCGTCGCACAGGCCCGAGAATGGCAGTCGGAGCGCGCTGGAAAGAAAAAAAATATATATAAAAGCGCAACGCGTGCTTCCACGTGACACGGATTGGCCAATGGGGGAGCGGAGGAGGCTGGGGCGACAGGAGGCGGCAAGGAGGAAACGCCGGGGCGAGCGCGGTCGCGGCAAGATCTAAGAATGGCGCTACTTTTTATATATAGGGGCTTTACACGCGTTAGCTCCCGGATAGTTCGAGAAGGAAAGAGGAGTCTAGTCTGTCACGTGATTGCCGCTGCGGTGCGCCGCTGGTTCGTGTGGCCGCCCTGCCGCTGCTGCGTTTTGCCGCCGGCGGCGCGCCGCGCGCCATTTGCCGCTAGTGTGTACGTGCCCAAACAGGTTTTTCTTGCCGCGGCAGGGATCGCTCCTGGACCGATTTTTTGCGGTTTGCCGCGTGCCGCGGATGAAGGAAACCAATGAGAGTGGCCCGCTTCCGTGACGTGCGCGCGGGAAACTGGTCTCATGCGGACCCGCCCGACCGCTCGTTACGTACTCGCGTCCGGTGTTAGCGGGAAACTCGTTCCGCACTATCATCTGCACGCGTCAGCTCCCGGACCGAGCTGACGGATGGTTCGAGAAGGGGGGAGAGAGTCTAGTCTGCCACGGGAATGCCGCAGCGGCGCGCCGCCGGTTGGTGTGGCCGCTCTGCCGCAGCTGCGTTTTGCCGCCGCCGACGCGCCGCGCGCGTTTTGCCGCTAGTGTGTACGTGCCATAACCACTCAGCCATACAGGCATGCTTCGAAGGGTTGCATTCGTGCAAACCATATCATTGCGTTCGAGCGCCCTCAGTGAACGGAACCACCTAGAAACGCGGTACGTGCGAGCGGCGCAGCGTGGCGCCAGCGGTCAAACGCTGTACCTACTAGCAAATGTAGTGTTGCCTCCCGGATAGTTCGAGAAGGGGAGAGGAGTCTAGTCTGTCACGTGATTGCCGCAGCGGCGCGCCGCCGGTTGGTGTGGCCGCCCTGCCGCTGCTGCGTTTTGCCGCCGGCGGAGCGCCGCGCGCGTTTTGCCGCTAGTGTGTACGTGCCATTATGGCACGTACACACTAACGGCAAAACTAAAGCCCCTACATAAGAAAAGTACCGCCATCCTTTGATAAACGCCGCTTCTCTCTCTCCTGTATCTCCGATTAGACGATGATAGCGCGCGCTTTTCACTTTGATATTTTCTTTTTTTCCGCCTCAGAGCCATGTTGAAAGTCCTCTGCACAGCCGCAGTCGCCGGCGGCGGCGGCGGCGCGCGCCCGGCCTGAGGGCACGTTCACACTGGGGAATCTGGCGTCTACAGCGAACGTAATTCTCCTGCCGCCGAAATTCGCGCCGGTCACACTGCTAGCCCACCGCGCCGCCGGAACGCGATACAGCGCCATCTGCGGTGTAAAGCGCTAACCTCCAAACAAGCGCCGGATATACCGGATGTGCCCGCAGCCTCGAAAATGCGCAGTTATCTCCGCTCGCGTAGAGTTCGCGCGGTTTTATTTTAGCGCCTCATCGCTGCAAGCAACGACAATGAACCCTGATCAAGAAGAGGCAGTACTGCTAGGCTTGTTGGCTAGCACCTTTCTGGCGATGCATGACGCGCCGAAGCATTCGCAGAAGAGACGACGCCAGCGGCGATGTTGTGTTCATGCTGCTTTGCAAATGCGCGAAAAGCTTGGGCACGCCACCAAACTACTACCCCTTCTGCGAGATCGCGACGTGGAGTACTACAGAGAATAAGTTCAGATGTGTTGTTATTCGTGACAACAAATATTAAGTTTCGGACCAATTCGATCAGCATTTACGACGTCGCGAGAGACACGACTGCGACAACGCGAGCGCCTCCGACTCGGCCGCCATCTTCGAAATTCTTACTCGCGCTCCGATTGGTCCGCGGTGAGGAAATCCGGCGGCAGCTGCCGCAAAAATCGGTCCGAGACCGATCGGCGCGGAAAGGGCTATTCCGGCGGATCTCGCCGCCGCCGAACTGGGTTCCGCGCCGCTCCAGAAGCCGAATGTCTCAGTGTGAACGCGCCCTGAAAGCTTCAACGTGCACTTTCTAGGTGCGCCACCGTCGACTTGGCTTTCGCAAGCAAAAAGTAAAGAAAAAAGCAAGCGCTTTAGGAGAGGAGGCGGCGGAGGAAAGAGTAGATGCAAAACGCGCGCGGCGCGCCGCCGGCGGCAAAACGCAGCAGCGACAGGGCGGCCACACCAACCGGCGGGGTGCCGCTGCGGCAATCACGTGACAGACTAGACTCTCTCCCCCCTTCTCGAACTATCCGGGAGCTGACGCGTGCAGATGATAGTGCGAAACGAGTTTCCCGCTAACACCGGACGCGAGTACGTAACGAGCGGTCGGGCGGGTCCGCATGAGACCAGTTTTCCCGCGCGCGCGTCACGGAAGCGGGCCGCTCTCATTGGTCTCCATCCGCGGCACGCGGCAAACCGCAAAAAAATCGGTCCAGGATCGATCCCTGCCGCGGCAAGAAAAACGGCGGCTGCTTTCGCGGAGCGCGTCTTGCCGCCGGCGGCGCGCCGCGCGCGTTTTGCCTAAAGTCCCTATATAAGAAAAGTACCGCCATCTACTCTTTCCTCCGCGGCCTCTCCCCTAAAGCGCTTGCTTTTGTAGCGTTAGCTACACTGGCCTAGCCAAGCCCGTTTCGCGCGGCACATCAAGAGCCGTGCTGCGCATGCGCAAGGATCAGTGATGTCACACGGCTTGCGCACCGGAGCCACCGGAGCCGGCACCTCTCGCGCACTCCGCCGCCGCCGCGCGCGACTCACCGCCGCCGGTCTGCGCATTCCAGAGGAGTGACGTCGTAGCCGTGGTAGACGCACTGGCGCCGGCGCGCGCTCGCTGTGCAGTCGCCGTCTGACACTGCGCTGGAGCCGCTGCGCTTCTGACTGGCGTTTGCCAGTGTGGTATAGCCATGGAGAAGGAGAGCGCAAATGCTGCTCAACAGCGCAGAAGAACGGAGAAGCTTGACTCATCGGATCCCGAAGTAGTTGCCTGGCAATTAGCGGTTGAGCGTAGGAGGAATGAATACATGTGCCACATAATACGTATACCGCGTGTGTGTCATTGGAGCAGCAGTAAGCATGACAATCAAGCTAATCCTTGACAATCTAGACAACCAGGAAAGCTAAGAATAATCAGCTGAACCTTTGCTAACGCTACGTATATCCTGGCATAGCCGAGCTAAGCGACTGCAACTTTTTTTTTCTTTACTTTTTGCTTGCGAAAGCCAAGTCGACGGTGGCGCTCCTAGAAAGTCCACGTTGAAGCTTTCGGGCCGGGCGCACGCCGCCGCCGCCGCCGGCGACTGCGGCTGCGCAGAGGACTTTCAACATGGCTCTGAGGCGGAAAAAAAGAAAATATAAAGAAGTGAAAATCGTCCAATCGGAGATACAGGAGGGAGAGAATCGTCCAATCGGAGATACAGGAGGGAGAGAAGCGGCGTTTATCAAAGGATGGCGGTACTTTTCTTATATAGGGACTTTAGTTTTGCCGATAGTGTGTACGTGGCATTACGGCTTGTTCTATGGATCCGGGCACCTCCATATGGTGCACGTACTAGAAGGCAGGTACGTAAGCTGAATTCCAAGGTACAGTAGCGCTTACTTTCTGCCTTTGAATTAGATTAGGATCCCTGGATTTCGCTCTTCGTTTTTTTTCTCCGTTATTTGCCAATCAATTTCAAACCACAACTTATCACGTGTTTGGCTCAGTAACGTTTTAGAGCACAGCTCTTAGGCGCCCGTTGCTGCGGCGAGCGTCAGTGTTTCCGGCGTAACCGAGCGAACGAGCACATCGAAAACTGCATGAGAGCGAACGCGGTGCGCAGAGGGGGAGGAAAAAGCGGCGAGAGCGAAGAGGTGCGAGGAGTAAAGCGGAGAGGAGGCTGCAGCGGCACCATGAGACGGAAAGCGGAGGAGGGTACGTCGAAAGCGTGAGAAGAAAAGCGTAGTGCGGAGACTACGGCTACGAGATGGTGCCAGATTAGCGCGCGTCATCTGGGAGGTTTGTCGGCGGCGGCTTCTGTGAATCGCCCCCACGCGCTGGCTCTCGCGATCTCCAGATTAACGAGGCAGTCGCGCCACACTTCGCTCCGTTTGCAACGTGCCGCACGAGACCGATTGTCCGCGCCAGCCAAGATATCGGAAAATGAAAACACGTATAGAGCTGCGTTCAAATTAGGGAGCATCGTAACCATCGGTGAATTTTTTTCGTTGCGATATTATCTGATTTGATTGCTCATTTTCATTTGATTACTCAGGTGACGGTTCTTTGACCATGAAGCTGGTCGTTCGCCGTGTGGTGGAACGGGAGTGGGCGGCTACTTCTGCCGGATTCCTGCCATAGGCACCAGGTGGAGTGCGTCCATGACGTTGTCCTGGTGGGCGTCTAAAAAGCCAGCCAGGTTTAAGCACATAGTGCGGAGCTTGGATGGCTCGGACGCAGCGTGTCCCATGTTCTCTCTAGGGCTCTAACAAGCACGATCTTACTCGGTGGGACGCCGCACTATCGCGACAGTTCATCGCGGGCTAGCGCCATCGTCTTTGCAGAGGTAGGAAAAGAGTGGGGATTCAGAGCTAAGTGCGCCCCTTATAGTGGCATCGTGCGGAATGGACGCAAGAAAGTAGCGCGGCGGCTGAGCCCAGCCGCCTCGGTCTACTGTGCCGTGAATTGCCCACCGAAACTTGTAGGGTCTCAGTCGCTCTTGGTAACAAGAAAACGACAACATAGTAGTGCAAACACAGAAAGAGAATTTATTCCTTCTTCTATACAAGAACGCCAACTAGCCGAAATACGTACAAGAAATGGTTCCTCGAGAACACGCTCAGGAACCTAGGAATTTCGACTCGCCACTCTATGTTAGCGTGCGAGTGTTCGCCCATGCAGGACACCGATGTCTAAGTAATTCGCGGGTGTGGTCCCACGCGTCCGAGCGATCGTTTTTGCTTATGCCGGCGTCGCTCTCTGAAGTCGAAGGAGAAGCCTTCCGAAGGTTTCCCGCGGAGCGCTGTCGGTTTGCGCGCGCCGCCATCCCGAAGAGAGGGAAACACGTTCCTCCCGCAGTCCCAATATCCGCGCCATCAGCTGGCTCTCGCTTTGGCACACTCGCGCCATTACCACTATTGTGTCACGCGGGGAAGCCGAACGTCAAAAGATGCGATAACTGTGCAGGGCATACAAGCGTCGGAGGAAGAGAGAGTCGTGCGGGGAGGACCAATATCAGCCCCACAACACGGATGATTTCAAATTCCGTAGTAGCTTGTAGAAAAGACGTAATATCGCTGGTTACTGGTTTAAGCTGAGGCTCGTGACGAAACGTTCAGTTTCAAATATTCGTATGTTACTGATGTACACAACTAATTGGTTGGCACACCCACAGATTAGCGCACTCATTTCTAAAGCACGAGCAATTTAGTCTCGGTGAATTTGAGGGAGCGGGGGTGGACGTTAGCGTATACCCTATATATATATATATATATATATATATATATATATATATATATATATATATATAAAGAGCGAGAGCGAGTGCCCACTAATCATACCGAGCTATTTGGCCACCACGTTTTCCCGGAAACTTTGATAAAATATAATCGCGGAAATGTTGCCGTATACAGCAAAGGTTTGAGGCAGATGGTGGTTCAACCTGTTATTCCGGGTTTGTGGCGCAAAAAAACAAGGACGAAGGAGGGCAGAGGCTACAGCCTCTGCCTCAGCGTGGTCACGAGTTATACATCTTTTTTTCGATGCTTTTACATTGCCAGCCAATCCGCTTTTAGTACAATGATCCATTTGAGAATGTCACAGTTGCCAGTCCACTAACCAGGGGTGCTATAACGTAAAATGATTCCAAAACGTTTTGATTCCAAACTCCTGACGTCAAATTTACGTAACCACCGACGCAAGCATCGGGCGGTGATCCGCAGCGTTGTCTGAACAACCCAATTAAACACTCTCCTCGTTTATAGGAGGTCACCTTTGTTCGCTTTCAAAACCAATAACATTGTCTACACTCAGTGGTTTTTCTTATCTAATTGGCTGACAAGAGGCGAGGAGCACGCCCTAGTGGAGAGGGTTTCGATGGGGCCGAGCCAGCACAGTGAAAATAGATAACCGCATGAAGAGGGTGGTGCCGGCTTCTCCGATTGGTCTGCTTCGCCTTACTTATAGCTTGCGGCGGCTGGTCGAAAATCGCGGCGGCTGTGCAACGGCAGGATAAGAATGCCGCTAAAACGGATCCTCAGCAAGAAAGAGTTGGCAGAGCGATGTCGTATGCATGCCGAAAGGACTCGATAACGTTTTACTGCCACGCAAAAAGGTTTATCATGCGCAAATAAATACATGCTCACCGGCAGGTGCGAGTAGCGAGGGCCTGAGCGATCGGCGGGCAGCCAACTTCTATTCCTTTCGGAACGGGGCAGTCTGTGGCTATTCAGAAAAATTTTCAGTTTTGTTCAGCATATTAATGCATTTTTTTCGCGTGCACGTCACTTTGACGTGGTGAGTTAATCGCGGTTTTGTGAGGTCCCGTGACAGACAGGCGAAGTGGGCGTAGCCAGAAAACATTGGACCAATAGCAGAGGGCTAATGATGAAAAGGCGTCAAATCAAGAATGATTACTTTCCTTTTGTGCGGTTTAATCATGCATAATCAGTGTGTACACGTTATCAGATGGGGAGCTATCGCAGTTTTCGTGACGTCGCGTGACAGACAGGTGAAGTTGGGAGTGGCCCGAAAATGTTTTGACCAATCGTGGAGGCTGATTGCAGAAATTGGAATCATTTTACGTTATAGCGCCCCAGGAAGCAGCAGCCTTACTCAAATATGTGCATGCAGCACATTTAGAACATTACGTTTAGCACGCTCAACGTACTGCACTACCTTTCCGAGCTCCGATGGCACGCGGGTGTGCGATTGGCTGGCGCTGCTCACGTGGCACTTATAACTAAACGGAAGACGCTCCAAGCGCAGTGCAGCAAGTAGCTGAACGAGCGCTTGAAGGTTTTTTGCTTCGCTTGACGTCGTGTTGCGCTTGATAAAATGTATCAACGAAGCGCCAAGGCGGAAGCATCTTGTTTATCAGCTTTGAGCAAGCTATGGTGGCTAAACCTAGAGGTGGCGCCAATGCCCGTATGTTCGCGGCAAAAGCGCGCTCCTTCGATTCATGCCGCCACTATATATGGCGCTGCGGTCAGCATTGCGATGCCTCCCCTTGCCCCTCCGCCTCTTTCCCCCGCTATCTGTGCATGAGCACGTGTGATTGTCGTCTTCTTGGTTCGACGTTGCGCGCATGCGATTGGTGCGCGCGTCCTCATTTGCGCTATGAACTTATCGGCGCGGAAACACGCGCCGTGAACTCAAGTAAATGCAGCTTTTTTCACGCGCGGCGAACCCATAAATGCTGCCCGCGGCCAGCCCGGCCCACCGCGCATCGTGCTACGGAGAGCAGCGTCACCTACGCAAGACATGAATCAGAGGAGCGGCGCTCGCCCCCCGTTGGCATCAGCTATCAACTTCTAGCCATAATAAGCAAGCTGAAGGGAGCAATATTCGGCGTGGTTCAACAAAACCATCAGATTATGAAAGTCAAGGTAAAAACATCAAAGGGTTTTTACGTGCCAAAACCACGATCTGATTATGACGTACACCATAGTATTAATTTGAATTAATTTTGGCATATTAACCAATATATCCGAATCGTAACGCCTCGCATTTTCACGCAACAGACGGAACTAAATTTGGCTAAGTGGATGGAATATTTAATTTGTCGCTAGTACGTGCAGGTTTTATCAGGGCAAACTCACTAGTCTTTCCGTACCTGTTACAGCAAAGCTGTTAAGGGCTAGGTTCCCCAGGATCGTGTCCGCGTGTAGAAATAAAATATCATCATCAGCATTGGCTCGAGCGTCGTCGTCATCTTCCGCAGCTGGCTCGCTGGTGCCCCTCGGTTTGCGCTCGCGCCGTTGGATGCCGTGCCGAGCACGAGCGCGTGCCGAGCACGTGCTTGGCACGGCATCCAACGTAGAACAACAAAAACGACTCATAGAACAACAGTTTCGGCTCCATGTGCGTGGCCGTTTACCGCCAGTGTCAAAACGGATGATGAATGACCCAAATGTTATACCCCGCGCCACCGCCGATGCCGGTGTCGTGATACGCGGCGGCGGCACGTCACACCAATCGTTGTGCCCCTTTGTCCCGTGACGTAGAGATCACGCTAGCGCTTTTATCAGCAGTTGCCCTTTGGACTCGCTATGGGAGGGACGCTCGTTTAACCACATCTTCCAGGATCCTGACGTCAGGATCCTGACCATGCCGTGCAGTGTGCCGCGGTTTGCACGATGTGCACGGCTCATACGATATATAGTCTATGACGATGGGGCGCACTTGACGCAACAAACGCTGTGGGGGGTCTTCCCCAACCCATAGCGCGTGCAATCGCAGCTACGTAGGGTTTGGGCGAATAAGGCAACAAGCGAGTCAACTCCACAACGTTTATTGCTGCGGGCAATAAAACACTTGCCGAGAGAAGTCCGCTCTGTATAATAACTAATAAATAGGCTTGCCTCGTTGCGTGTGGAAGTGACGCAAGCGAGGTCACCCACGGGTTATATTGCAGCGGGTATATCCGTAGGGGCAGGTCAGGTGTAGCGATGTCAGAGACGCCCGGGGGTCTCTCGGTCGCGCTCTTTTATTGATCCTTTTCGCGGAGCAGTTTGTTTTAGAGAAACGAGATGGCGCTCACGGCGGCGCGCCATACCTCTCCTCAGCAACCGCGCACAAATACGAAACCATTACCGCGTCTACCTTGCTTCTGTGCGATCAGCTGTCGGAAATGCAACTGAGTTTTCGCTAACACACTGTGCTCCAATCATGCTAGATTGAATCATGTGGATTGAAGGCGTGTGCAGTAGTTGGCTGCAAAAATAGTGACTGGCATGTTAAGGAATAGAATGAATCTGTGTGGCCAAGTTCGCGGACCGCTGCTGCAACTGTCCGAACGTGTTAACGGCACTTCGTGATGTACGGCTTTTCTCGAGGATACAGAAATTTGCTCATCCGCCAGCCTTGTATCGCTAACCTTCAAAGAAATGGTTTCATCCCCAGAACGTCGGCAAGAGTGAGTACCGCACCGCCGTGGTTGCTCAGTGGCTATGGTGTTGGGCTGCTGAGCACGAGGTCGCGGGATCGAATCCCGGCCACGGCGGCCGCATTTCGATGGGGGCGAAATGCGAAAACACCCGTGTACTTAGATTTAGGTGCACGTTAAAGAACCCCAGGTGGTCAAAATTTCCGGAGTCCCCCACTACGGCGTGCCTCATAATCAGAACTGGTTTTGGCACGTAAAACCCCATAATTTTTTAGTGAGTACCGCTCGTTAAACAATGACAAAGGGAGTAGTGCCGCTTCCTGTCATAGTAAGTTTCGCACACGTTATCTATACACATCTGTCCCAAATGGCAGGAAAACTTACGCCCACTCTATCGCCGACGTATCAAGAATAAGTGAATGGGCGCACACTTGAATATATGCGCACTGTATACGCGCAAGAAATGACAGACTACACCTATGGCGCACGAATGGTCGAATCTGAATGTTTCGTGACGGTCCACAAGAGTAAGCAAGTTACTAGCTGTAATATATATTTGCTACAAGGTATTACAATGTACAAAACAGCTACGTTTCAAGCCTTGTGCGCAGCAAGCACAAATCTATCGGAACTGAGCGCACACGCGAGCGATTAGGGAAAAAATAATCAGATAGTGGCCGCACCGAGGAACTTCACTGATTCAGAAACTGACAAGCCACTGCTTCAAAATATTTGCCGAATAAAGAACAAAGAGCAAAACACACTAATCCTGACTGAATTCATAATCGGAAGCTTGGATAGCTTGGAGTACATATTTAGCCCCGCTTTTAGAACAAGCACCATATACACTGCTTGCGCCGTTTGGACATAGCTTAATCAGCTCCGAAAACGCTTTTGCATGTTCTCTGAAGCTGTGATCAAAACTTTGTGTCGTCCACCTAGTCACCGTCTACAATATCTCCGAAAACAGCTTTTCTAAGCCGCGCCGGCGTCATACACTTCCATTGTAAACAAGGAGGCAACGGAGGCAGTTGAGGCAAGCTATGGACGCGTCACCACGTGATCAAATATGGCAGCGCCCATGGGATCGCCGCGAAAAGGGTCAATACCTTTTTACCTTTTTCGCGAGGGGAATGTCCTCCTCGCCCGTCGGATACTTTCCCTCTTCCTGCACGGGCACGCGCGTCGCGAGAGGCGAGCGAGAACCTGGAGAGGGCAAAGTGCCTCTCTTTCGTGTCCGCCCGGCTCCCGCCGCGTGCGCTACGTGCGCATGCGGCGGCGAGCGCACGCGGGAGAAGATGGCGGCGTGTGCTCCCCACAGCGCACACTTGGCCATCACGCCGGGCGAAAGCAAGACGCCGGTGTTCTTGCTCTTTGACGAACATGCCGAAGACGCTCAATATAGTCAATATAATGATAATATATCATTTCTTGCTGCACCTCCATCAATGTTGAGATGTAGTACCATGTGCCAACAATTCCAAGACAGAGGCCCACTGTCACAATGCTGCACAAAGCGTTTCTTCGAATGGCTCTCAACCACTTGTATGTGACACGCAGGGCATCCATAAAAAACTGCAGCGAACTGCTCACGATGGCCAGAAAATATAAATTCACTATAGCAATATTCACTATAGCAGACCCACCATAGTCACAGCTTCGATGGCTTCCATCTTCACAGTAGTGGAAGGGCTCTGAATTTTTTTTTATGACTGCGCCAGCACTTTTTGGCCGCCGAGCACAGGCGAATAACAGTCTACGATCTTTCTTCATAATTTTAACGCATAGCGTTTAGGGCCCCGTGTCGCAGAAAATCCGGCGTCGGCGTCGGCAATGCCGCCCGCGGCCGAGAAAATCATCGCCAACCACGCAGGCCCTCCAAATATATTTTACCACTAAAGTTGCTCACACTTTGTCTTGCATTCTTTACAAAGTTATTCCTCGGAATTTTGAGAGTGACAGCCCACAAACAATTGTCATGAAATAAAACACCGACAGCGCATGCCTTTTATGCTAAAGCTTCTCAGGCTGAAATATTAAAAGTGCAAACAATAAAAGAAGGCCGACCAACGGAAGAGGCCGCATTTCTACCAGAAAGCGCGCCTTCGTGCATAGCGTTCACCGCCAGCGTTCGCCGGTAAACATTACGGTTACATAAGCTGCAGTTGCCGGGAAGTGTGAGAAACAGTCAAGGATCTATGAATGCTATCGCGTTCCACTCTAGAAGGCGAAGCTTTTATTATGGATGTTGTTTTTCGCGGCGAGCTTGAGTTCATGGTTTAATTTTGCTGTTAGACCCTAAAAAATTTGACCAGGCATGTTGACACGGTTGCTAATCATAGTCGAAATCACCTTAAATCAATTAGCCTTTCACAGAGCCAAACGATGACCAAATAATTGTGAATCAGTGGCGCACCGACGGGGGGGGGGGGGGGGGGGTTCGGGGGTTGTAACCCCCCCCCCCCCCTGAGGCCGACTTAACGCCCCTCTTTTGTTTAACCCCTTTTCTTTCCTTGCGCATTTGAGTACTGCAACTAAGATGTAAGACGCGCAATCGTCTGCACACTCACAAAAAGCGCATTTTTTGACAATTTCCCGTGAAGAAACTGAAATTAGTGCTATTTAGATGGTATTGGCAAACTGTCAACCCCCCCCCCCCCCCCCCCCCCCCTGGCAGAGATCCTGGGTACGCTACTGTTGTGAATGAATTCATCTGAAGCAAAAATCCTTCATATAAACTTTTTTGCCTCACAATATACGTTTTTTTAAGAATTGGTGGAAAGTACTCCAGTATCCAACATGCCACTCTCTATTCTTCCTCCAGGCTTGTGCGATCGCGCGTTGACGCTGTTGACACGTTGGCATAGCTTGCATTGCCTTATATCGACAGGACGTGTAAAAAGGACCGGTGACACTGGGCCGACACGACACTGATCTTGGTCTGCAGACTTCCTCAGAAAAATGGTCACCCCGTATAAGCACACGGATGCTGAGAAGCGGACACCGTAGCGATTAAATTTCGGAACGAAAGCGGCGACGTTAAATATGGCGCAATGCAAAGGTACTGGATAAGAGTTCTGTTCCTATGTATATATTTCCTAAGGACGCGTAATTCACAAGTTGTGTGTACTCCCGTAACCCACTGGACAAATAGTTGGTCAAATGAAACAGCGCAGCGTCCTCGGTGGCTTGTACCTAGCTATGACCAAGAGCGCCAGCGCAAACTACTTTTCGCTATATGCAGTGGAAGGCGCTGACAAGGCGCTGCTCGATTTCGGTCATTGATGCTGATGGGACTGATGATGATGATGATTTCTTTCGAAAATGGCACAAACACGCTGTGGAAGATAGTCCAAGAATGGAGTGGCATTACAACGACAAGATGAAGGAAAATACGAAAGAAACCAATCATGAATCGAATAAAGTAATGCGTAATACAGCAGAACTTCAAAATAGGAAGAATAAAAAGTAATTAATAACTAAAGGAAAGAAAATGAATGTGGTAGAGGGCATCTCACAGATATTGAACTCAATTATTTTGAAAATGTTTTAATTTTTTTTACAGGCTGTACCAAAGCCCAGCTATATATGCCGCTGTCTTCTATAAATTTTTAATGCAATTAAAGCGGCGATGTTGCATGACTCTTGTTGACCACAGGCCAAGGCAGAACGTGTTCTGCGACCGTGTGAAAGATAACAGGTGTGTGTGTTCGAGCAGATGCACGAAGTGTTGTGTACTTTATTTGGTGTTTTATGAAACCTGTTATGGCAACAAGGTCAACCTATACCTGGGTGCATGGCAAGCTTATGCAGGACTTTTTCTAACACGGTACACTGTACGGAAATTGAGGGAAACCGGTTGCTACGTGATTCAGGAAATAGGGCAACAGCGCAGGGGACGATAGCATAGTCCCGTGTGCACAGCGCCCTGCACGCCATCTTCGTCCAGTATCCGTGTCGTTACCCTCCTGAGAAAGTCATTCTTAAAAGAGAATACGCGATGTAAAATGCGGCTCCGGCTTTCAAATGGAGAACGGTTTTAAAGCGAAGCTTTCTATGTCTAACTGATTCGTCCGTGACCGCCGAAAACGCACTGCAGGAAAGTCAACTTACGGAATGGAACTATCTGCGCATCTGCACACACAATAGAACAACGGCGCACGACATGCGTATCGTAGAACACTACAGGTTACATTCGCAGTTGTACCGATAAGAACAATGGGAACTGCAACGCCACGCTATCCAGACGAACATGCATGTATATCTTCATTGCATTACGCGCGTCACGCAATGCATTCCCTGCAGCGCACGGAAGAAGAGGCTGCCGTACGCGAACGTAAGCGCGAGCGCGATCGTGCCCGTAAAGCCGATCCCCTGTATCGGCAACGGCAGAGCCTCTGACCGTCTACCACAGCGATCACAAGGCAATAGTGCGCAAGTGTAGAGTCGTCCGTGAAAGTGTGAATGTGTGCGTGTAATCAGCGGCTACATGATCCAAAATAAAGGCTATGCAAGTTAACGAAATGTGTCTTCATCCAACTTCAACGTTCAAAAAATACAATATATAAACAAGCAATCAAATCACATATACATCGCATCAGGTCGCTCAGCATTTCTTGGGTTCGTTGCGTGGTCGTTGGCTTCGGACTTTCACTTTGATTCAGTCTGCATCGGAGAAAGCTTCGCGTTCAACCATCTTTCTTTAAGAAAGGGGCTTTGATTTTTCATTTCCTTTTTATATGTGGTAATTATGAATTGTATAGCAGTTTATCGTTTTCGATGAGTTAGTGTGCCACATGAGGCTTCTCCCCCCTCCCCCCATTTGTCTACACCATGTTTATATTGCGATATCAATTATATATATGGACACTCCAGGCGCATTTCTGCCTTCGCCGTGAGGTTCCGTATATATAAAGTCCACGGGCGCTAAGATCGTCGCCGCGCGCCGTGTACTCTATGTGAGAGTGAAAGCGTGCGGGGGGGGGGGGGGGGGGAATCCGCGTACTGCGCCACGCGCTTCCGCCCGGGCGGCTGTTATATTGAAATCCATTTGCGGCGGGGGCAGAGTCCTTCCTCCCTGCGCTGTGTTTTCGCGGCTTAGTTTGCGTTGATGCGAGCGGCGGGATGACGGTCAATTCGCTCGCTGCTGCCGCCGCGCTTACTCACTACAGCGTTTTGACAGCCAGTTACCATGGTCATAGGGTAAGATGCGTTCATGTTTGCTCGTGCGCGCGTGACACCATGCTTGTTAATTTAGTTGGTATGCCTATGTTTACAAGTTTATACGACCGATAAAACTACTATCCTTACTTCGTATAGCTGTCCACTATAGTTTGGTATCGCAATCGATGCTTCGCCTTTCGGGTGAAACTGCGACATTTTAAACCAATTGGCGGCATGCGCATGTGCAAGATTGACCAAGTTTTACAGCCAGAGGCAAAAATAATATAGGTTAGACAAGCTTATAGTTTGATTGGCTACTTGAGTGATTGTGTTTATTATTTACTTACTCAGGGCTACCCTTCCGACATGAAAACAATAACGAACACTTTTTCTTCTTGAGGACGATGTGCCGGCATTTCTGTCAGGAGCACCGCGAACGTCAATGGGCGTTAGAGAAAATAAAGGGATAGAGGATGACGCCGCGTTGATTTCGGCACTTCGATGACAACGGGCATAATTACATTTGGGGCATCCAACAATTTTATATAGAGTAACATGGTGCTACAGAAGAAAACATTTGAGTGCGCCTCGAGTTGTATGAGGCTTTAGTAGTTGTTTAAAGAAATGCGCAAGAACCTGAATTGTGAAAAAGTAGGCAGATCCCACGCAATGTGGGAGTCTATGTTAATTTATCCGCACAGGGCACGTAAATAAATGTTTATTGAATGCGTATTATGTAAATATCAAGTGTCTGCGGGAGATTTGGGAAAACGTAAATAATTGATGTTGTCAAAAAGCATTCGTTTAAGTGTCTTGAAGTACTACACGTTTGCTGAATTGAAAAATCGTTTATTAATGTGTTGACATGTCTGTGCTGCAAATTTGGCGCTTTTATGTTGATATGCGGTGGTCGGCGGTGCCATGCGGGGTGCTGCGTTGAGTAGCGTGAGTATAGCGTGAGTATAGCGTGAGTATTACGTGGCCTATGATAAGATTTCAGCAGAAGATGTAACAGTGGATCTTCAAAATGTGATCGAAGCTAGTCCTCTTGCGAAGCCATAATCAATGACACCCGCTATGCGTGCTGTTGGCGTTGTGTCCTATAATTTACGAGGTCGAGTTCCAGTGCCTCCTTCGTAAACGCAGCAAACATTTTGTTTGACCGCTTCGACATTCCGATGTTAAAGTCAATTCGGAGCTCTGATTGTTGTAATATGACACCACCACGTTGCGAGCGTTCGGCATCGGCAGGCAATTGATGCTCCGCTGGTTGAGCTGGCTTAGACGCCATTAGAACAATTTTACATGCTACTATTTTGACGTCACCCTCCCTAAGGTACCGTTACATAACAAATTGTTTTTTAAAAAACAAAGTGCTGCTCGCAAGATGATGATGATGACCTAATCATCTTTGGCGCATATACCCACTCACGGGGATCGGCCAAGAGTCGGGAAGATTTTATATATGTGCTAAGTGGATAAATTTAGCAAATGTCTAATTTTGGTAAATATATTAAAGCGAGTAAATTCTAAGACAATTCAGTGGACAATAAATATATAAAGAAGTATACATACTAGTACAAGAGGCAATGATGTAATGATAAATGGAATAATATGCTTAACAATGAAATCGATTTGAGTCAATAATAACTTTCTCTATGGCGATGTATACATTCCTGTGTGAGTGTCCAAGCACAGAAGCTCCGAAAGACAGCAGTTTCGGAGTGTTCAATGGCAGGCCGAGCTGTTGCATTGCAATTTGCAATGTTCTTTTTCTTAGGGAGGAGAAACGCCGGCAGTCCAGTAAGTAATGGCCGATCGTTTCTAATGCGTTACAGAAATGTCACAAAGGAGAAATCGCAAGACCAGATCAGTGCATGTAGAAATTTAGGCGTGGGACTTGACATCGCAGTCTTGTTTTTGTCACTTCAGTCTGTCTGGATTTGCAAAAGTTCCTGCTCCAAGGAAATTGTAAGTGGTGCAGTTCGGTGGATGATGCTAGATATGATTTTGATGTCATAAGGGTGTATCCAATCTAATGCCGATGAAAAAATTCCAACTCCGGCCTTTTCCTCACTCTGCGAATCATCTGTTGCTATAATTACGTTTGTGTGGAGCTGGTCCAAGTGATCCTTGAGTAAGCCGTTAAGAATATACCAGGGAAGTTACTTCGCATGGTTGGGGTATATGTTATCATAAGTAATAACCAATGAATTTGGGATACTGCTTACCGTAATTATATCATTTAAACGTACATTTAACGGACTTAATAACGATTCTGTTTAATTCACCTGTGGCGTGTGAAACCGAGGCCATGACACTCTAAAAAATAAAGCTGGTTGGCTGATAAAGATCGACTGGGATCTTCTTATTGGATATTCATAGAGCCTTATGAATGTTTGAACGGTGAGTATTTTAAATCTCATTTCTAGGGAAGGAAGTCATGATTCCTTGTAGAACACGGCGTTTGCTACAAACTTTGGCAGCCCCAGACATAAGCGAAGTGCTTCCCTTTCCAGCAAAAGTAGTGGACGTAGTTTATAAGCAGGGGAGCCAGAGAATAACACACAGCCGAACTCTAGTATTGGTCGGATATACATGCGGTAAATCATTATAAGTGTGTCTCGGCGCATTCCCCATCGATTATTGCTTATCCTTTTCAATATCCCCATTGCACGGGAAGCTTTTGAAGTTATATGTTCTGTATGCTGACGAGTTAAGATTTCCATCATAAATAAATCCAAGGTACCTGACTTTTTCCACTTGTGGAATAGTGGACTGGCGGTACGAAAGGAATATCATTACTGGGTCTTGTACCGAAAAGACAAGAACCGCGCGCTCTTATTTACATTAAGGGACAAGTGGATACTATCCAACCAAGCTTCCAACTCACATAAGTATTCATGTAAGTACTCGTACAGTGACTTAATATCATTTGCCGAAGCAAGAAACGCTATATCATCAGCGTAAACGTACGTGCATACATTCTGATGACAAGGAATGGAGCTTAGCAAGATATTAAACAAAAGCGGCGATAACACTGAGCCTTGTGGAACCCCGCGTGTTCGTCTGAATTTTTCTGATGCAATTCCACTTTGCGCACAGTAAAACTCAGCAGTCCACAATACGCAGTAATCAGGTAATCAAATTTCCTGCATCCTTTCTGTTAAAATAGGGTATTCCACACTATCGTATGCTTTTGCAATGTCTAATGTAACTAGAGCTGCACATTGGTTGTGGTAGCGAGCCAACTGAATTCTGCTTTCTAGGTCGACGTGTGCGCACCAGATTGACATCCCTGGCCTAAATACAGTTTGACAGGGGCTCAATAATTCTATTGTGGTCACAAATTCAATCATGCGGGTGTATAATAATCTTTCTATTAACTTGACAAAATTTGATGTTAGAGAGATCGGCTGAATATTGTCTAGTACATACCCTTTGCTTTGGTCTTTAAGGAGTGGAATCACCCTCGCGATTCTCCCCGCAGGAGGGATCCAAGCATATTGTATTGAGTGATTTACAGTATCTAACAGAATGTTAGGAGCGACGTCAAACAGAAGTTTAAGCATTTTAGTTGTGAGTCCATCAGGACCAGGGGCTGCAGCTGGTAAACATGAAACAGCCTCCGACAATTCTGACAAAGAAATCTCTTCGAAATCTTCAAATGTGCCCTGTCTCTGAGGAGAGGAGGGAAGACAGGTCGAGAATCGGGTCTCCAAACCTCTCGAAATTACCTCTAGAGACTCTGTTTTATCACTCTTGGTTAAATCTATTGACTCCAAGTTCAGGGGACGCGGAATAATTTTTTGTGATCTTAAAAACCGAAACAGTGCACGCTTATTATTTGACTTTGAAAGAAATTCAAAATGTCGGACATTGTAATCATCTTTTGCCTTAGATACCGTTCTTTTAAACGTTCAAGCCATAAATTTATAGTTATTCCAGTTTCTCGGAGACTGGTTCTGCATAAGTTGTTTCCACGCAGCTTTCCGTCGCTTGTAATGTCGCGAGTAGTCGTCATTCCTCCAACTTGTAGAAGTAGTGTTCTTGCTAGCTTTTGACTGGAATTCTGATCTTTTGCGCGAAGTCTCTAAGATTGAGCAAATATCCTCAGCGTTCAATGCATGATTTTCAATTGCTGATTTGAAAGTGGTCTGCAAACATTTTTTAATCTATGTTAATCCACAAATGAGTGGATTCGAGCCTCCAGGGTGAACTGCGGACCTATTACTTCAAACTTAACTGGAACCTGATCACTGTTTGTCCCAACATCCACTGTTTCCCATGAGGATATGGAAAGACCTGGATCCGAAAATGTAAGATCCATCACAGATCTAAACTGTCCGCGAAGAAATGTAAGTGATCCCGAATTTTGACATAGAAAATTATTACTTGTTGCCCAGTCCCACAGACGCTTACCACACTGGTCTGATCTGGATCCCCAGGATATGTGATGCGAGTTAAAGTCTCCAGCCAATACAATTTCTTTACCGCATTTTGTCAGAACTAAGTCTAGTGGGCGTGTACCCTGCACACCCGAAGGAAAATATACATTAGCCACCGAGAAAGGCCTACTGCCAGGGAGAGTAATTTCTACCGCTAAAATTTCACATTCTGGAGACATCAGCTGGAATGATATATTTGCCCTGTGACATAACTTGCTTGAGACCAGAATTAACAAGCCCCCTCCTTTAGACGGGCGATCGAGGCAAAACGATCGAAAGTCACGCAAACAAAATAATTTTTCAGGAGATAACCGAGTTTCTTGCAGTAGAATTACATCTGGACAAAGTTGAGAAGATAGAACGTTTAAATCGGTAGAAGCAGCGAATATTGATCTGCAGTTCTACTGTGGCACCCTCATCTACCTTCCGGTGATAAAAGCACCGCAGAGGCAACTGCCTCCTCTAAAATATTGGATTTTGAGTTGACTTCGGAGAGGAGCCAGCGGCACTAGTTGTTTTCATCTTCTTCAGTGTGTTTGGTGCTTCGATTAAGTCACGTAGGCTGCTGAGATACAGTAATATTCGATTCGTATTCGAAACTTCGAATATTCACCCACCCCTGATAGTTTTTATTATTAAAGCGGTACTTTTTCCTGTGATATCATTCTCATTGCTCTTGATTACCCGTTCTCCCAATTCTTTAAATTTTAGTTATTTCAAATCATCTTCAATGGACCGCCCCAATCTCTCCGCAGAAGCCACCCAATTCTTGACCGATCCCGGACAGTGATGGGTATGTGCCAATAGCCCCGTGGACAGCAGCAGCAGCTACCATCTTTGGATTGAATATACGGCGAGGTCAGTTGGTACTTCATTGTTTTGCATTCCTTTCTTGTGACTGTTCCCATGGACGGCGCTGCCCAGTCAAGTGACGAATAATCTTGTGACAAACGTCTAGAGCCCGTGTATCTCATCGTCATCGTCACCGAGTACAGATACGCGCGCTGCTAGACGTATACGTGGATGCTGACCGACTAGAACCAAGCTACGCCGTCGTCTGCATGAGCCCCATCAGGAAGTTTTTCAGCGCTCGTCGTCTGCCTTCTGGAATGAGGAACCGCGCGACAGGGGCGAAGATAGCTTGAACTGAAAGCATGCTGGATAGCGACTTGGGCTATCGACGGGATTGGCGAGATTTCGTAAGTCACCACTGAAACGAAGTGACACAATTAATCCTCGCAGCGATAGTTGTCGAACGCCCTTGACTTACAAAGTAGGCGAAATGTAGTATAGAGTAACAAGATAACGCGAAAAAACTCACCTAACTGAGTTCTAAAAAAGAGAGAGAGAGAGAGAGAGAGATTTCACGTGCACATTGTTTTGCTTTTTTACGGTGATCATTTTTCGCCGGATTGTCACTGATATCGATTTGTCACTTGGTAGAGGACGCGCCTACTGTATCCGAAGATTATATAATGTTGTCGCGGAACAACGTTTGGTAGTGCTCGGTTTCTTCACCATCACAATGTGACAACATGCCATATTTGGCGTACCACTGAGATATACGTTGCAGAGTTACAAGGCAGAAGTCCCGTCCAACAAAAAAATTTGCATATTTCCTAAATTTACCAAGGGGCAAAAGTTGATAAGACGTGTGCCCACTTCATTTGGATGCCTCTAGATTTCAGCCGGACGGTTATGCCTCGCATCGGAGGTAGGAGGTAAACTCGGCACAAGATCGTGCGAAAACGGGAAACCAAAGTGTGTATACAGTCGCATGTCATTTCCAGTCATCAGTCTGTATGCAACTCATGAGTCGTATACGATATATCAAGCGATCAACAACCATATGGTCGCGATGTCATGAATAAATGTGTACGCGCACCGGATGGTTCACTCACAGATCAAGCAGATCACGTTGTTGTAAGCGCACGACAACGCGCTAACACTACAACTATTTCTCCTCGTTTACCGAGAGACGCAGTTAGCGGATCCAGAGCTCGCTATAGCAGTACAGTTCCTTCTTTCTTTTCTATTTCTTTCTTTTCTACATCTTTCTTCCTTCGTCTCGCAGCTGTGTATGAGAGAAAGGAACGAAAGGAAGCTTGTGTGTCCAAATGAGGCGCTGCAGCGGAGCGTGCCATGTCAGCTATAGATCGACAGCTGCAGCGTTCGGAGTATATACTGCTTTGTGGTGGGTCGAGTTTCCTCAGTGCCGTGAATTCAATGCTCAATTCGAGCAAACGCACAGATAGCCGTAATTCACCGGAGGCTTTCGCCGCGGTCACGTTTTCGCGGCAAAATTTCGTCAGCT